>NC_072380.2:158145000-158152001 GCF_028885625.2 Pongo pygmaeus
TAGGGTTAGGGTTAGGGTTAGGGTTAGGGTTAGGGTTAGGGTTAGGGTTAGGGTTAGGGTTAGGGTTAGGGTTAGGGTTAGGGTTAGGGTTAGGGTTAGGGTTAGGGTTAGGGTTAGGGTTAGGGTTAGGGTTAGGGTTAGGGTTAGGGTTAGGGTTAGGGTTAGGGTTAGGGTTAGGGTTAGGGTTAGGGTTAGGGTTAGGGTTAGGGTTAGGGTTAGGGTTAGGGTTAGGGTTAGGGTTAGGGTTAGGGTTAGGGTTAGGGTTAGGGTTAGGGTTAGGGTTAGGGTTAGGGTTAGGGTTAGGGTTAGGGTTAGGGTTAGGGTTAGGGTTAGGGTTAGGGTTAGGGTTAGGGTTAGGGTTAGGGTTAGGGTTAGGGTTAGGGTTAGGGTTAGGGTTAGGGTTAGGGTTAGGGTTAGGGTTAGGGTTAGGGTTAGGGTTAGGGTTAGGGTTAGGGTTAGGGTTAGGGTTAGGGTTAGGGTTAGGGTTAGGGTTAGGGTTAGGGTTAGGGTTAGGGTTAGGGTTAGGGTTAGGGTTAGGGTTAGGGTTAGGGTTAGGGTTAGGGTTAGGGTTAGGGTTAGGGTTAGGGTTAGGGTTAGGGTTAGGGTTAGGGTTAGGGTTAGGGTTAGGGTTAGGGTTAGGGTTAGGGTTAGGGTTAGGGTTAGGGTTAGGGTTAGGGTTAGGGTTAGGGTTAGGGTTAGGGTTAGGGTTAGGGTTAGGGTTAGGGTTAGGGTTAGGGTTAGGGTTAGGGTTAGGGTTAGGGTTAGGGTTAGGGTTAGGGTTAGGGTTAGGGTTAGGGTTAGGGTTAGGGTTAGGGTTAGGGTTAGGGTTAGGGTTAGGGTTAGGGTTAGGGTTAGGGTTAGGGTTAGGGTTAGGGTTAGGGTTAGGGTTAGGGTTAGGGTTAGGGTTAGGGTTAGGGTTAGGGTTAGGGTTAGGGTTAGGGTTAGGGTTAGGGTTAGGGTTAGGGTTAGGGTTAGGGTTAGGGTTAGGGTTAGGGTTAGGGTTAGGGTTAGGGTTAGGGTTAGGGTTAGGGTTAGGGTTAGGGTTAGGGTTAGGGTTAGGGTTAGGGTTAGGGTTAGGGTTAGGGTTAGGGTTAGGGTTAGGGTTAGGGTTAGGGTTAGGGTTAGGGTTAGGGTTAGGGTTAGGGTTAGGGTTAGGGTTAGGGTTAGGGTTAGGGTTAGGGTTAGGGTTAGGGTTAGGGTTAGGGTTAGGGTTAGGGTTAGGGTTAGGGTTAGGGTTAGGGTTAGGGTTAGGGTTAGGGTTAGGGTTAGGGTTAGGGTTAGGGTTAGGGTTAGGGTTAGGGTTAGGGTTAGGGTTAGGGTTAGGGTTAGGGTTAGGGTTAGGGTTAGGGTTAGGGTTAGGGTTAGGGTTAGGGTTAGGGTTAGGGTTAGGGTTAGGGTTAGGGTTAGGGTTAGGGTTAGGGTTAGGGTTAGGGTTAGGGTTAGGGTTAGGGTTAGGGTTAGGGTTAGGGTTAGGGTTAGGGTTAGGGTTAGGGTTAGGGTTAGGGTTAGGGTTAGGGTTAGGGTTAGGGTTAGGGTTAGGGTTAGGGTTAGGGTTAGGGTTAGGGTTAGGGTTAGGGTTAGGGTTAGGGTTAGGGTTAGGGTTAGGGTTAGGGTTAGGGTTAGGGTTAGGGTTAGGGTTAGGGTTAGGGTTAGGGTTAGGGTTAGGGTTAGGGTTAGGGTTAGGGTTAGGGTTAGGGTTAGGGTTAGGGTTAGGGTTAGGGTTAGGGTTAGGGTTAGGGTTAGGGTTAGGGTTAGGGTTAGGGTTAGGGTTAGGGTTAGGGTTAGGGTTAGGGTTAGGGTTAGGGTTAGGGTTAGGGTTAGGGTTAGGGTTAGGGTTAGGGTTAGGGTTAGGGTTAGGGTTAGGGTTAGGGTTAGGGTTAGGGTTAGGGTTAGGGTTAGGGTTAGGGTTAGGGTTAGGGTTAGGGTTAGGGTTAGGGTTAGGGTTAGGGTTAGGGTTAGGGTTAGGGTTAGGGTTAGGGTTAGGGTTAGGGTTAGGGTTAGGGTTAGGGTTAGGGTTAGGGTTAGGGTTAGGGTTAGGGTTAGGGTTAGGGTTAGGGTTAGGGTTAGGGTTAGGGTTAGGGTTAGGGTTAGGGTTAGGGTTAGGGTTAGGGTTAGGGTTAGGGTTAGGGTTAGGGTTAGGGTTAGGGTTAGGGTTAGGGTTAGGGTTAGGGTTAGGGTTAGGGTTAGGGTTAGGGTTAGGGTTAGGGTTAGGGTTAGGGTTAGGGTTAGGGTTAGGGTTAGGGTTAGGGTTAGGGTTAGGGTTAGGGTTAGGGTTAGGGTTAGGGTTAGGGTTAGGGTTAGGGTTAGGGTTAGGGTTAGGGTTAGGGTTAGGGTTAGGGTTAGGGTTAGGGTTAGGGTTAGGGTTAGGGTTAGGGTTAGGGTTAGGGTTAGGGTTAGGGTTAGGGTTAGGGTTAGGGTTAGGGTTAGGGTTAGGGTTAGGGTTAGGGTTAGGGTTAGGGTTAGGGTTAGGGTTAGGGTTAGGGTTAGGGTTAGGGTTAGGGTTAGGGTTAGGGTTAGGGTTAGGGTTAGGGTTAGGGTTAGGGTTAGGGTTAGGGTTAGGGTTAGGGTTAGGGTTAGGGTTAGGGTTAGGGTTAGGGTTAGGGTTAGGGTTAGGGTTAGGGTTAGGGTTAGGGTTAGGGTTAGGGTTAGGGTTAGGGTTAGGGTTAGGGTTAGGGTTAGGGTTAGGGTTAGGGTTAGGGTTAGGGTTAGGGTTAGGGTTAGGGTTAGGGTTAGGGTTAGGGTTAGGGTTAGGGTTAGGGTTAGGGTTAGGGTTAGGGTTAGGGTTAGGGTTAGGGTTAGGGTTAGGGTTAGGGTTAGGGTTAGGGTTAGGGTTAGGGTTAGGGTTAGGGTTAGGGTTAGGGTTAGGGTTAGGGTTAGGGTTAGGGTTAGGGTTAGGGTTAGGGTTAGGGTTAGGGTTAGGGTTAGGGTTAGGGTTAGGGTTAGGGTTAGGGTTAGGGTTAGGGTTAGGGTTAGGGTTAGGGTTAGGGTTAGGGTTAGGGTTAGGGTTAGGGTTAGGGTTAGGGTTAGGGTTAGGGTTAGGGTTAGGGTTAGGGTTAGGGTTAGGGTTAGGGTTAGGGTTAGGGTTAGGGTTAGGGTTAGGGTTAGGGTTAGGGTTAGGGTTAGGGTTAGGGTTAGGGTTAGGGTTAGGGTTAGGGTTAGGGTTAGGGTTAGGGTTAGGGTTAGGGTTAGGGTTAGGGTTAGGGTTAGGGTTAGGGTTAGGGTTAGGGTTAGGGTTAGGGTTAGGGTTAGGGTTAGGGTTAGGGTTAGGGTTAGGGTTAGGGTTAGGGTTAGGGTTAGGGTTAGGGTTAGGGTTAGGGTTAGGGTTAGGGTTAGGGTTAGGGTTAGGGTTAGGGTTAGGGTTAGGGTTAGGGTTAGGGTTAGGGTTAGGGTTAGGGTTAGGGTTAGGGTTAGGGTTAGGGTTAGGGTTAGGGTTAGGGTTAGGGTTAGGGTTAGGGTTAGGGTTAGGGTTAGGGTTAGGGTTAGGGTTAGGGTTAGGGTTAGGGTTAGGGTTAGGGTTAGGGTTAGGGTTAGGGTTAGGGTTAGGGTTAGGGTTAGGGTTAGGGTTAGGGTTAGGGTTAGGGTTAGGGTTAGGGTTAGGGTTAGGGTTAGGGTTAGGGTTAGGGTTAGGGTTAGGGTTAGGGTTAGGGTTAGGGTTAGGGTTAGGGTTAGGGTTAGGGTTAGGGTTAGGGTTAGGGTTAGGGTTAGGGTTAGGGTTAGGGTTAGGGTTAGGGTTAGGGTTAGGGTTAGGGTTAGGGTTAGGGTTAGGGTTAGGGTTAGGGTTAGGGTTAGGGTTAGGGTTAGGGTTAGGGTTAGGGTTAGGGTTAGGGTTAGGGTTAGGGTTAGGGTTAGGGTTAGGGTTAGGGTTAGGGTTAGGGTTAGGGTTAGGGTTAGGGTTAGGGTTAGGGTTAGGGTTAGGGTTAGGGTTAGGGTTAGGGTTAGGGTTAGGGTTAGGGTTAGGGTTAGGGTTAGGGTTAGGGTTAGGGTTAGGGTTAGGGTTAGGGTTAGGGTTAGGGTTAGGGTTAGGGTTAGGGTTAGGGTTAGGGTTAGGGTTAGGGTTAGGGTTAGGGTTAGGGTTAGGGTTAGGGTTAGGGTTAGGGTTAGGGTTAGGGTTAGGGTTAGGGTTAGGGTTAGGGTTAGGGTTAGGGTTAGGGTTAGGGTTAGGGTTAGGGTTAGGGTTAGGGTTAGGGTTAGGGTTAGGGTTAGGGTTAGGGTTAGGGTTAGGGTTAGGGTTAGGGTTAGGGTTAGGGTTAGGGTTAGGGTTAGGGTTAGGGTTAGGGTTAGGGTTAGGGTTAGGGTTAGGGTTAGGGTTAGGGTTAGGGTTAGGGTTAGGGTTAGGGTTAGGGTTAGGGTTAGGGTTAGGGTTAGGGTTAGGGTTAGGGTTAGGGTTAGGGTTAGGGTTAGGGTTAGGGTTAGGGTTAGGGTTAGGGTTAGGGTTAGGGTTAGGGTTAGGGTTAGGGTTAGGGTTAGGGTTAGGGTTAGGGTTAGGGTTAGGGTTAGGGTTAGGGTTAGGGTTAGGGTTAGGGTTAGGGTTAGGGTTAGGGTTAGGGTTAGGGTTAGGGTTAGGGTTAGGGTTAGGGTTAGGGTTAGGGTTAGGGTTAGGGTTAGGGTTAGGGTTAGGGTTAGGGTTAGGGTTAGGGTTAGGGTTAGGGTTAGGGTTAGGGTTAGGGTTAGGGTTAGGGTTAGGGTTAGGGTTAGGGTTAGGGTTAGGGTTAGGGTTAGGGTTAGGGTTAGGGTTAGGGTTAGGGTTAGGGTTAGGGTTAGGGTTAGGGTTAGGGTTAGGGTTAGGGTTAGGGTTAGGGTTAGGGTTAGGGTTAGGGTTAGGGTTAGGGTTAGGGTTAGGGTTAGGGTTAGGGTTAGGGTTAGGGTTAGGGTTAGGGTTAGGGTTAGGGTTAGGGTTAGGGTTAGGGTTAGGGTTAGGGTTAGGGTTAGGGTTAGGGTTAGGGTTAGGGTTAGGGTTAGGGTTAGGGTTAGGGTTAGGGTTAGGGTTAGGGTTAGGGTTAGGGTTAGGGTTAGGGTTAGGGTTAGGGTTAGGGTTAGGGTTAGGGTTAGGGTTAGGGTTAGGGTTAGGGTTAGGGTTAGGGTTAGGGTTAGGGTTAGGGTTAGGGTTAGGGTTAGGGTTAGGGTTAGGGTTAGGGTTAGGGTTAGGGTTAGGGTTAGGGTTAGGGTTAGGGTTAGGGTTAGGGTTAGGGTTAGGGTTAGGGTTAGGGTTAGGGTTAGGGTTAGGGTTAGGGTTAGGGTTAGGGTTAGGGTTAGGGTTAGGGTTAGGGTTAGGGTTAGGGTTAGGGTTAGGGTTAGGGTTAGGGTTAGGGTTAGGGTTAGGGTTAGGGTTAGGGTTAGGGTTAGGGTTAGGGTTAGGGTTAGGGTTAGGGTTAGGGTTAGGGTTAGGGTTAGGGTTAGGGTTAGGGTTAGGGTTAGGGTTAGGGTTAGGGTTAGGGTTAGGGTTAGGGTTAGGGTTAGGGTTAGGGTTAGGGTTAGGGTTAGGGTTAGGGTTAGGGTTAGGGTTAGGGTTAGGGTTAGGGTTAGGGTTAGGGTTAGGGTTAGGGTTAGGGTTAGGGTTAGGGTTAGGGTTAGGGTTAGGGTTAGGGTTAGGGTTAGGGTTAGGGTTAGGGTTAGGGTTAGGGTTAGGGTTAGGGTTAGGGTTAGGGTTAGGGTTAGGGTTAGGGTTAGGGTTAGGGTTAGGGTTAGGGTTAGGGTTAGGGTTAGGGTTAGGGTTAGGGTTAGGGTTAGGGTTAGGGTTAGGGTTAGGGTTAGGGTTAGGGTTAGGGTTAGGGTTAGGGTTAGGGTTAGGGTTAGGGTTAGGGTTAGGGTTAGGGTTAGGGTTAGGGTTAGGGTTAGGGTTAGGGTTAGGGTTAGGGTTAGGGTTAGGGTTAGGGTTAGGGTTAGGGTTAGGGTTAGGGTTAGGGTTAGGGTTAGGGTTAGGGTTAGGGTTAGGGTTAGGGTTAGGGTTAGGGTTAGGGTTAGGGTTAGGGTTAGGGTTAGGGTTAGGGTTAGGGTTAGGGTTAGGGTTAGGGTTAGGGTTAGGGTTAGGGTTAGGGTTAGGGTTAGGGTTAGGGTTAGGGTTAGGGTTAGGGTTAGGGTTAGGGTTAGGGTTAGGGTTAGGGTTAGGGTTAGGGTTAGGGTTAGGGTTAGGGTTAGGGTTAGGGTTAGGGTTAGGGTTAGGGTTAGGGTTAGGGTTAGGGTTAGGGTTAGGGTTAGGGTTAGGGTTAGGGTTAGGGTTAGGGTTAGGGTTAGGGTTAGGGTTAGGGTTAGGGTTAGGGTTAGGGTTAGGGTTAGGGTTAGGGTTAGGGTTAGGGTTAGGGTTAGGGTTAGGGTTAGGGTTAGGGTTAGGGTTAGGGTTAGGGTTAGGGTTAGGGTTAGGGTTAGGGTTAGGGTTAGGGTTAGGGTTAGGGTTAGGGTTAGGGTTAGGGTTAGGGTTAGGGTTAGGGTTAGGGTTAGGGTTAGGGTTAGGGTTAGGGTTAGGGTTAGGGTTAGGGTTAGGGTTAGGGTTAGGGTTAGGGTTAGGGTTAGGGTTAGGGTTAGGGTTAGGGTTAGGGTTAGGGTTAGGGTTAGGGTTAGGGTTAGGGTTAGGGTTAGGGTTAGGGTTAGGGTTAGGGTTAGGGTTAGGGTTAGGGTTAGGGTTAGGGTTAGGGTTAGGGTTAGGGTTAGGGTTAGGGTTAGGGTTAGGGTTAGGGTTAGGGTTAGGGTTAGGGTTAGGGTTAGGGTTAGGGTTAGGGTTAGGGTTAGGGTTAGGGTTAGGGTTAGGGTTAGGGTTAGGGTTAGGGTTAGGGTTAGGGTTAGGGTTAGGGTTAGGGTTAGGGTTAGGTTAGGTTAGGGTTAGGGTTAGGGTTAGGGTTAGGGTTAGGGTTAGGGTTAGGGTTAGGGTTAGGGTTAGGGTTAGGGTTAGGGTTAGGGTTAGGGTTAGGGTTAGGGTTAGGGTTAGGGTTAGGGTTAGGGTTAGGGTTAGGGTTAGGGTTAGGGTTAGGGTTAGGGTTAGGGTTAGGGTTAGGGTTAGGAGTGATTAG